>NC_136644.1:25172156-25212156 GCF_949748355.1 Melanostigma gelatinosum
TCACAGAGCTTCACTGAGGAGGAACTGAGAGAGGAGAGCTGCTGAGTCACTTCTCCTGAAGTGAAAGTGAAAGTTAGTCTGAGCGACAGCAGAGCTGCAGTCGAGACAAGTCTCTCTGCTTCTCTCTCAAGAAACATTCAACTGAATCCAGCAGCTTCTTCTCAACAACAGAGTCTCCGACAAACTCTGGTGAGTTCACTGTTCTACAGAGAAACTCAACATTTGGTGTAAAGTGAGTTCAAACCAGGATCCATAACAAAGAACAAAGTAGCAGCAGATAAGCTAGGCCTGCTAGAAGCTAACTAGCCTAGCTGCTACTCCCTTTGGATTGTCCGAACACAGAGAACAGCATGTGATGTAATGTGTGGATGTATTTATTGATTATAGAGGAACAACATTGATGTGTTATAACTTGCATAACTGTTGTGTACTCTGGTAAATATCCTTGGACTGTAAAGCCTTTCCTCTCAACGTCTCTGTCTCTGTAGTTCCTGCTGTCTGTGTTTGTGAGGAAGTTCAGCTGATAATATTTACTGTGTTTCAACTCAAACACTTCAGCTCGACTCAGACAGGAAGTTCAACTCACATTCAACCTGAGGTCCAAATATGTCAGTAAATAGTAATGTGCTCAATATAAAAGTGGAATTAAAATGGTTAGGCTCATTACAAATGATATAAATTCACTCTGATAATATATAAGCAGCAGGGTAGCAGTATCATTATTTAATATGTGATGTGACAGTGATGGAGGATCACTCTGTGTTTTTAAATTATATTCAGTGAGCACCTCTCTAAAGTACTCAAACCCTCTTCTGTAATGTTCCTCTACAGTAGGCGTCTCCAGGACACATTCCACCATGAAGACACACACAGACACACAATGTGAAAACAATACCTGACACACACTGTTGCTGCTGCTGAAGATGTGATAACAGTTTGTTTTTCACACTTGTTGTCCTCAGAGTGTAGATATGTCTGCTGCCAGCTGTCTGCTGACTGAAGATCAGTTTCTGTGCTCCATCTGTCTGGATGTGTTCACTGATCCAGTCGCCATACCATGTGGACACAACTTCTGTAAAGCCTGCATCACTCAACACTGGAACGTTAATGTCCAGACTCAGTGTCCCAACTGTAACAAGCTCTTCTACACCAGACCTGAGCTGCAGGTCAACACCTTCATCTCTGAGATGGCTGCTCAGTTCAGACAGTCAGCTCAACAGAAAGCCAGCAGCTCAGAGCAACAAGCCGCCAAACCAGGAGAAGTTCCCTGTGACGTCTGCACTGGAAGCAAACTGAAGGCCCTGAAGTCCTGCCTGGTGTGTCTGGTCTCCTACTGTGAGACTCACCTGGAGCCTCATCTGACAATGTCAGGTCTGAAAAGACATCAGCTGATCGACCCTGTGGAGAACATGGAAGACAGGATGTGTACGAAGCACGATAAACATCTGGAGCTGTTCTGTAAGACTGACCAGATGTGTGTCTGCATGCTCTGCACTGTTTTAGACCACAAGACACACGAGTTTGTTCCTCTGGAAGAAGAATATGAAGGAAAGAAGGCCGAGCTGGGGAAGACTGAGGCTGAAATCCAGCAGATGATCCAGAAGAGACGAGTGAAGATTCAGGAGATCAAACACTCAGTGGAGCTCAGTGAGGAAGATGCAGACAGAGAGATAGCAGATGGTGTTCAGGTCTTCACCGCTCTGAAGGAGTCTGTTGAGAGAAGCCAGGCCGAGCTCATCGACACCATCAAAGAGAAGCAGAGAAAGACAGAGAAACAGGCTGAAGGCTTCATCAAAGAGCTGGAACAGGAAATCTCTGAGCTGAAGAAGAGAAGCACTGAGGTGGAGCAGCTCTCCTGCTCTGAAGACCACCTCCACCTCCTCCAGAGCTTCAGGACCCTGAACACTCCTCCACCCACCAAGGACTGGACAGGAGTCAGAGTCAGTCCATCTTCACATGAGGGGACTGTGGTGAGAGCTGTGAACCAGCTGGAGGAGACGCTCAGTAAACACATGAAGAAGCTGTTTGAGGTCGAGCTGAAGAGGGTCCAGCAGTCTGCAGTGGATGTGACACTTGATCCTGATACAGCAAATCCTTATCTCATCCTGTCTGATGATGGAAAACAAGTTAAACATGGTGACGTAGAGAAGAATCTACCAGACAATCCAGAGAGATTTGGTTATTGTGCTCTTGTCTTAGCAAAGCAGAGTTTCTCTTCAGGAAGATTTTACTTTGAGGTTCAGGTTAAAGAGCAGACGTGTTGGTTTTTAGGAGTGGCCAGAGAGTCAATCAACAGGAAGGGACTCATCCCACCGACTCCTCAGGATGGTTACTGGACGATATGGTTGATTAATGAGGATCAGTACTTTGCTCTTGCTGACCCTTCAGTCCTTCTCTCTCTGAAGTCTCGGCCTCAGAAGGTGGGGGTGTTTGTGGACTATGAGGAGGGTCTGGTCTCCTTCTATGACGTTGATGCTGCAGCTCTTATCTACTCCTTTACTGGCTGCTGCTTCACTGAGAAACTCTACCCACTCTTTAGTCCTGATCTTAATGCTGGTGGTAAAAACTCTGCTCCTCTGATCATCTCTCCTGTCAATCACACTGAGTAGAACAAACACTTGATCTTCTACAGAGAGACTCTTTCATTTACTGTCACAAATCTATATTATTGGTGATTTACGGTGTAAACTTTATTGATTTTGATGTTTTTTTCTATTTGTCTGTAAATGTATTTCTACTCCAACACACAGACATTAAGCCACTGATTGATATTATACAATGTCGTCTAATTCATTCTAATAACTGCATAACCCGCCTTCAAGACTGTTGAATCATCAAAAACAATGTACTCAGGAATAAGAAGCTTTTGCACATTCCTTAAACATCTGAGAGGCAAATGAAAATGTTTATTATTGTGTGTGTATGTATATATATATATATACACATACATACATACATACATACATTATGAATACTGACACACATTATTGGATAAAGTCATGTAACACTTATTTTATCGTTTAAAAAAACTGTACTACATCTTTGGTGTAAATATTTTCTGTGTTTCTAACAACCAGCATAAATAAAAGAAATAAAGTAAAGACTGTAAAACTCTTTCATTCGTAACTTTAGTTCTGCATGAAGATGAGATGATGAGATGACAGAGATTACACTGTGAACCTACCAGAGGAGAGAGGACGAGGAGATTTACATTCAACACATTCACTTAAAAGAAGATCGGGAACAATCTCCATTCAGACATTCTTTGTATTTTTTACTCAGGAATGAATGTGTTGCACATTTTAACCTGGGCTTCTTTTATTTACGAACATTGTGTCAACATGAGGCTTCTACACAACATGGAACAACAGCTTCAGGTCTTCTCAGGTTCTTCTCTGATGTTTGGTTTCATAGTGTCGTCGTACATTATACTCTTTCATCACTGCAACACTTTCATTGCAAATCAAACACACTTCCTCTTGACTTCTATGAAGAAATATTCATTTTCCCACAACGTCTGATATTTTCTACACTCACTTGCTATCTTGCGTTTCTTTGTTTCTGACATGTTTGGTCATCTGTGGCAGAACCTCTCTTTGATTGCTCTTATTTTGTGGAGAAGCTGCCTTGTTCATGACAGTAACTCCACTTCTCTTTTCATTGTGAAATATTGGCTAATTTAATCTCTTTGGACCTCAAACGGTTATTTGATGAAACTATGAGAGACGTTTAGAATAATGACTCTTCAGTGGAACATCTACTCTGTTGCATTAACAGCATTGATGCCACTTAAAGGACTTCAACACATGTTAGTCTATAGCGCCTCCCAGAGCCCAGAGATCTACAGTTCAGGAGACCGTACCAGGCAGGAAGGTGAAGAGTTGAATCACTCTCAATAGTTTAGTACTAAATGTGCTGACTGACACCAAGAACACGGAGTTTCCTCAGAAGATGAAGTCGCTGTGAGCTTCTCTTAAAAACATACTCTGTCCTTCCAGAGAAGCTCACCTGTTCAGAGCTATTTAAATATTCAACATGTTGGCCGTCATGTGAAACTGTTTGAATGTTGTGACGATGCTTTTTTCCAGCTGATCCAAGAGGCTTTTTAAATAGTTTATCTGAAGAAGAAGCAGCATTTTCAGGAATATTTCATCGTTCACTTTATTCAACATGAACACATCTGGAGATACACGACTCATACTAAACAGGAAGGAAGAAAATAATGACGCACAAATGAAGTGGAGTAGAAGTATAAAGTTAAGTACAGTACATGAGTACATGCACCGAGTTACTTTCTATAGATTTGGCCAGAAATATAATCCAGCAGTTGTCCAATTTGTTCACTTCACATAAGCAAAAGTAACAATTTCCAGTAATGATGTAAAAAAAAATACTCCGTTACGAGTAAAACCCTGCATTCAAAAAGAACTGCTCAAACGTGTCATCATCAAAAAAGAAGAACATCCACTTTGATGTCCCTTCGGGTCTTGAAGAGGATCACACAAGTGTCCTCTCCACCTTCAAAACACACTGAAGTGGCTTCAGGTTTGGCTTTTTGCAGGAGTGATTTATTCTTCTGCCAACTGTCTCTACATTTGCGTGGCACTTGCACGGATGGGTGTGGGCGTCGATGCAGAGGGCCCTATCCCCAGACTTGAAGAAGAACATGTACCCAGGTTGGTTTTCAAGGGACTCCATCTTCTTATTCCCCTCATCAGCTGTGATGACCTCACCATGGTAATCGCATACAATGTCGCCTTTGGAAAAGGGCCTGGTGGCAACCACTCCTGTAATCAAGAAAAACGTGAAATTTTGAGTTAGATCTAAATATCCACTGCATAAACATTACAGATCTGGGACCAGCTGTGCGCTACGTCACCGCGCTCTGATTGGTCTGTTGAAGGTGACACAACAGCTTCGCCGACGCTGATTGGCTCAGCGTTGTAAGGGAGAAGTTACGTCAGCGCTTGAGAAGCCGGGCAGGATATGTGGCGGGAGTTTCAATCGAACAGTTTTTTGGCGGATTATATTTTCCCGGGAACTTCAGTTGTTGTTTTGTTACATCCGTCTGTGACGTTTAAAGTACCAGAGTCCATTTAAATATCCCTGTTTTAAAGGTAACATTACATAAACTCAAGGGCTGACTTATACTTAAAACACCAGTCGAAGTATTTTGGTCCTTCACTGAAGTAAAAGTATTAATAACCCCAGATTCCATGTCAGTACAGTAGTGAACGATGCAAATGTTTCTCTCTACCTCCCTCCCCCCCTCTCTCTCTCTCTCTCTCTCTCTCTCTCTCTCTCTCTCTCTCTCTCTCTCATGATGCCCGCCCACCGTGATTGGCTCGTGATGGTCTTGTACTTAAGGGACAACACCAAGGCCCAGAGAGTGATAAAAGCTCCTTATGCTACATCAGCAAACATCACAGTTTGATTTCATGCAAAAAAAATGAAGGTATCAAACACGCATTACCACTTTGCAGTTAAATATTTAACATTTATTGCAACACGAAAAAAAGCGGTAAATAACACTTTGATAAACACATCAGGACATCTTATTGTTGTCACTCTCACAGGGAATTCAGCATAATATTCAGTATATACATATATCATATAATAATATTCAGTATAATATAAAACACACACACACACACATATATAAATATAATATAATATAATAGAACATGTTTATGTATTGAGATGCCCCTATGGACCTTGTTATAGGAGGTAAAGATCAGGAGAAGTAAACATGAAGTGTATCTCTAAGTGTATCTCTATTAAATGTTGATGCCTCCATGACCAAGTTAAGCAGATGAGACTGCTCATCTCTCAAGGGGAATAAATGTTCTCAAATAAAACATTTAACATCAGGAGTGACAAAAGCACTTAAGTATCTGAGACCTCTCTCCGACACCTGAAGAGGAGATTGTATCGGCGTATTTTGGGGGACATTGAAAGGCTTAGATTAGTTTTATAACCAGACAATAAAATAGTCCTTCATCAACCTTGTTG
This sequence comes from Melanostigma gelatinosum, assembly GCF_949748355.1. Taxonomy (NCBI): domain Eukaryota; kingdom Metazoa; phylum Chordata; class Actinopteri; order Perciformes; family Zoarcidae; genus Melanostigma; species Melanostigma gelatinosum. Next base: position 25,178,169 of record NC_136644.1, read on the forward strand.
GATGTTTTTTCCGGATGAATGGTTCTCGTCATGAACCACCACCTCTGTCAATGCTTCTGCGGCGCTGTGAGGGTCTTCATCCCTCTGTTGGTCCGGTCGACATCTTCTTCTTCTTTCCTCTGAACGTCTTCTTACAAATCTCTGTGAGAACATGGAAACCACTTTGAGACACTAAATTCATACAACTTAGGAAAGTCTGTGTATATTGTTAAGAACATCTCATACTGACCTCTTCTGTTATGTTGTCTGTTTGTACTCGTTTGTTCTTTTTGCGGCTGTATATTTTATTGTATAATAACATTTTATTATTATTATATTTATACCTTTATTTAACCAGCTAAATCTCATCAAGAGTTCATCTAACCAAGACATCAGCAATAGGATGTTTAAAAAAATACACAAACCTTTAAAATGTGTAAATAAAAAAAACACACAGTATTTCAGATTTAACGTTTAAAACACACAAAAAAGAAGAAAAAGGAATAAGAAGTAAAAAGTTAAACTGGTGTTTGAATGTCAGGGTGTTCCTCAAAGAGGCAGTAAAAGCTCGTTCACAGAGCTTCACTGAGGAGCAACTGAGAGAGGAGAGCTGCTGAGTCACTTCTCCTGAAGTGAAAGTGAAAGTTAGTCTGAGCGACAGCAGAGCTGCAGTCCAGACAAGTCTCTCTGCTTCTCTCTGAAGAAACATTCAACTGAATCCAGCAGCTTCTTCTCAACAACAGAGTCTCCGACAAACTCTGGTGAGTTCACTGTTCTACAGAGAAACTCACCATTTGGTGTAAAGTGAGTTCAAACCAGGATCCATAACAAAGAACAAAGTAGCAGCAGATAAGCTAGGCCTGCTAGAAGCTAACTAGCCTAGCTGCTACTCCCTTTGGATTGTCCGAACACAGAGAACAGCATGTGATGTAATGTGTGGATGTATTTATTGATTATAGAGGAACAACATTGATGTGTTATAACTTACATAACTGTTGTGTACTCTGGTAAATATCCTTGGACTGTAAAGCCTTTCCTCTCAACGTCTCTGTCTCTGTAGTTCCTGCTGTCTGTGTTTGTGAGGAAGTTCAGCTGATAATATTTACTGTGTTTCAACTCAAACACTTCAGCTCGACTCAGACAGGAAGTTCAACTCACATTCAACCTGAGGTCCAAATATGTCAGTAAATAGTAATGTGCTCAATATAAAAGTGGAATTAAAATGATTAGGCTCCTTACAAATTATATAAATTCACTCTGATAATATATAAGCAGCAGGGCAGCAGTATCATTATTTAATATGTGATGTGACAGTGATGGAGGATCACTCTGTGTTTTTAAATTATATTCAGTGAGCACCTCTCTAAAGTACTCAAACCCTCTTCTGTAATGTTCCTCTACAGTAGGCGTCTCCAGGACACATTCCACCATGAAGACACACACAGAGACACACAATGTGAAAACAATACCTGACACACACTGTTGCTGCTGCTGAAGATGTGATAACAGTTTGTTTTCTCACTTGTTGTCCTCAGAGTGTAGATATGTCTGCTGCCAGCTGTCTGCTGACTGAAGATCAGTTTCTGTGCTCCATCTGTCTGGATGTGTTCACTGATCCAGTCGCCATACCATGTGGACACAACTTCTGTAAAGCCTGCATCACTCAACACTGGAACGTTAATGTCCAGACTCAGTGTCCAAACTGTAAAGAGGTGTTCAGCTCTCGACCTGATCTGCGGGTCAACACCTTCATCTCTGAGATGGTTGCTCAGTTCAGACAGTCAGCTCAACAGAAAGCCAGCAGCTCAGAGCAACAAGAGTCCAAACCAGGAGAAATTCCCTGTGACGTCTGCACTGGAACCAAACTGAAGGCCCTGAAGTCCTGCCTGGTGTGTCTGGCCTCCTACTGTGAGACTCACCTGGAGCCTCATCTGACAGCTTCAGGTCTGAAAAGACATCAGCTGATCGACCCTGTGGAGAACCTGGAAGACAGGATGTGTACGAAGCACGATAAACATCTGGAGCTGTTCTGTAAGACCGACCAGATGTGTGTCTGCATGCTCTGCACTGTTTTAGACCACAAGACACATGATGTTGTTCCTCTGGAAGAAGAATATGAAGGAAAGAAGGCCGAGCTGGGGAAGACTGAGGCTGAAATCCAGCAGATGATCCAGAAGAGACGAGTGAAGATTCAGGAGATCAAACACTCAGTGGAGCTCAGTGAGGAAGATGCAGACATAGAGATAGCAGATGGTGTTCAGGTCTTCACCGCTCTGAAGGAGTCTGTTGAGAGAAGCCAGGCCGAGCTCATCGACACCATCAAAGAGAAGCAGAGAAAGACAGAGAAACAGGCTGAAGGCTTCATCAAAGAGCTGGAACAGGAAATCTCTGAGCTGAAGAAGAGAAGCACTGAGGTGGAGCAGCTCTCACGCACTGAAGACCACCTCCACCTCCTCCAGAGCTTCAGGACCCTGAACACTCCTCCACCCACCAAGGACTGGACAGGAGTCAGAGTCAGTCCATCTTCACATGAGGGGACTGTGGTGAGAGCTGTGAACCAGCTGGAGGAGACGCTCAGTAAACACATGAAGAAGCTGCTCACTGAGGTCGAGCTGAAGAGGGTCCAGCAGTCTGCAGTGGATGTGACACTTGATCCTGATACAGCAAATCCTGCTCTCATCCTGTCTGATGATGGAAAACAAGTTAAACTTGGTGACGTAGAGAAGAATCTCCCAAACAATCCAGAGAGATTTGATTCTTGTGTTATTGTCTTTGCAAAGCAGAGTTTCTCTTCAGGAAGATTTTACTTTGAGGTTCAGGTTAAAGAGAAGACGAGATGGTATTTAGGAGTGGTCAGAGAGTCGATCAACAGGAAGGGAATCATCACACTGACTCCTCAGGATGGTTACTGGACAATAAGGTTGATTAATGAGAATGAGTACTTTGCTCTTGCTGACCCTTCAGTCCGTCTCTCTGAAGTCTCGGCCTCAGAAGGTGGGGGTGTTTGTGGATTATGAGGAGGGTCTGGTCTCCTTCTATGACGTTGATGCTGCAGCTCTTATCTACTCCTTTACTGGCTGCTGCTTCACTGAGAAACTCTTCCCATACTTTAGTCCATGTCTTAATGATGGTGGTAAAAACTCTGCTCCTCTGATCATCTCTCCTGTCAATCACACTGAGTAGAACAAACACTTGATCTTCTACAGAGAGACTCTTTCATTTACTGTCACAAATCTATATTATTGCTGATTTACGGTGTAAACTTTATTGATTTTGATGTTTTCTTCTATTTGTCTGTAAATGTTTTTCTACTTCAACACACAGACATTAAGCCACTGGTTGATATTATATAATGTCGTCTAATTCATTCTAATAACTGCATAACCTGCCTTCAAGACTGTTGAATCATCAAAAACAATGCACTCAGGAATAAGAAGCTTTTGCACATTCCTTAAACATCTGAGAGCCAAATGAAAATGTTTATTATTGTGTGTGTGTGTATATATATATATATATATATATATATATACACACACACATGTATATATATATATATACATGTGTGTGTGTATATATATATATATACATGTTTGTGTATATATATATACATATATATATATATATATATGTATATATGTACATGTATATATGATTACTGACATAAATTATTGGATAAAGTCATGTAACACTTCTTTTTCAGTTTAAAAAAGGTGTTTAAGTGTTTTAGTTTTTATGATTTTTAAATTAACAGAAGCATCAAGAGCTACATATTGTACTTTATACTCTCCTACAAGCTACGAGGTACTTATTGTACTTTTTACTGTACTACATCTTTGGTGTAAATATTTTCTGTGTTTCTAACAACCAGCATAAATAAAATAAATAAAGTAAAGACTGTAAAACTCTTTCATTCGTAACTTTAGTTCTGCATGAAGATGAGATGATGAGATGACAGAGATTACACTGTGAACCTACCAGAGGAGAGAGGACGAGGAGATTTACATTCAACACATTCACTTAAAAGAAGATCGGGAACAATCTCCATTCAGACATTCTTTGTATTTTTTACTCAGGAATGAATGTGTTGCACATTTTAACCTGGGCTTCTTTTATTTACTAACATTGTGTCAACATGAGGCTTCTACACAACATGGAACAACAGCTTCAGGTCTTCTCAGGTTCTTCTCTGATGTTTGGTTTCATAGTGTCGTCGTACATTATACTCTTTCATCACTGCAACACTTTCATTGCAAATCAAACACACTTCCTCTTGACTTCTATGAAGAAATATTCATTTTCCCACAACGTCTGATATTTTCTACACTCACTTGCTATCTTGCGTTTCTTTGTTTCTGACATGTTTGGTCATCTGTGGCAGAACCTCTCTTTGATTGCTCTTATTTTGTGGAGAAGCTGCCTTGTTCATGACAGTAACTCCACTTCTCTTTTTATTGTGAAATATTGGCTAATTTAATCTCTTTGGACCTCAAACAATTATTTGATGAAACTATGAGACGTTTAGAATAATGACTCTTCAGTGGAACATCTACTCTGTTGCATTAACAGCATTGATGCCACTGAAAGGACTTCAACACATGTTAGTCTATAGCGCCTCCCAGAGCCCAGAGATCTACAGTTCAGGAGACGTACCAGGCAGGAAGGTGAAGAGTTGAATCACTCTCAATAGTTTAGTACTAAATGTGCTGACTGACACCAAGAACACGGAGTTTCCTCAGAAGATGAAGTCGCTGTGAGCTTCTCTTAAAAACATACTCTGTCCTTCCAGAGAAGCTCACGTGTTCAGAGCTATTTAAATGTTCAACATGTTGGCCGTCATGTGAAACTGTTTGAATGTTGTGACGATGCTTTTTCCAGCTGATCCAAGAGGCTTTTTAAATAGTTTATCTGAAGAAGAAGCAGCATTTTCAGGAATATTTCATCGTTCAGTTTATTCAACATGAACACATCTGGAGATACACGACTCATACTAAACAGGAAGGAAGAAAATAATGACGCACAAATGAAGTGGAGTAGAAGTATAAAGTTAAGTACAGTACATGAGTACATGCACCGAGTTACTTTCTATAGATTTGGCCAGAAATATAATCCAGCAGTTGTCCAATTTGTTCACTTCACATAAGCAAAAGTAACAATTTCCAGTAATGATGTAAAAAAAAATACTCCGTTACGAGTAAAACCCTGCATTCAAAAAGAACTGCTCAAACGTGTCATCATCAAAAAAGAAGAACATCCACTTTGATGTCCCTTAGGGTCTTGAAGAGGATCACACAAGTGTCCTCTCCACCTTCAAAACACACTGAAGTGGCTTCAGGTTTGGCTTTTTGCAGGAGTGATTTATTCTTCTGCCAACTGTCTCTACATTTGCGTGGCACTTGCACGGATGGGTGTGGGCGTCGATGCAGAGGGCCCTATCGCCAGACTTGAAGAAGAACATGTACCCAGGTTGGTTTTCAAGGGACTCCATCTTCTTATTCCCCTCATCAGCTGTGATGACCTCACCATGGTAATCGCATACAATGTCGCCTTTGGAAAAGGGCCTGGTGGCAACCACTCCTGTAATCAAGAAAAACGTGAAATTTTGAGTTAGATCTAAATATCAACTGCATAAACATTACAGATTTGGGACCAGCTGTGCGCTACGTCACCGCGCTCTGATTGGTCTGTTGAAGGTGACACAACAGCTTCGCCGACGCTGATTGGCTCAGCGTTGTAAGGGAGAAGTTACGTCAGCGCTTGAGAAGCCGGGCAGGATATGTGGCGGGAGTTTCAATCGAACAGTTTTTTGGCGGATTATATTTTCCCGGGAACTTCAGTTGTTGTTTTGTTACATCCGTCTGTGACCTTTAAAGTACCAGAGTCCATTTAAATATCCCTGTTTTAAAGGTAACATTACATAAACTCAAGGGCTGACTTATACTTAAAACACCAGTCGAAGTATTTTGGTCCTTCACTGAAGTAAAAGTATTAATAACCCCAGATTCCATGTCAGTACAGTAGTGAACGATGCAAATGTATCTCTCTACCTCCCTTCCCCCCCCTCTCTCTCTCTATCTCTCTCTCTCTCTCTCTCTCTCTCTCTCTCTCTCTCTCTCATGATGCCCGCCCACCGTGATTGGCTCGTGATGGTCTTGTACTTAAGGGACAACACCAAGGCCCAGAGAGTGATAAAAGCTCCTTATGCTACATCAGCAAACATCACAGTTTGATTTCATGCAAAAAAAATATGAAGGTATCAAACACACATTACCACTTTGCAGTTAAATATTTAACATTTATTCCAACACGAAAAAAAGCGGAAAATAACACTTTGATAAACACATCAGGACATCTTATTGTTGTCACTCTCACAGGGAATTCAGCATAATATTCAGTATATACATATATCATATAATAATATTCAGCATAATATAAAACACACACACACACATATATAAATATAATATAATATAATAGAACATGTTTATGTATTGAGATGCCCCTATGGACCTTGTTATAGGAGGTAAAGATCAGGAGAAGTAAACATGAAGTGTATCTCTAAGTGTATCTCTATTACATGTTGATGCCTCCATGACCAAGTTAAGCAGATGAGACTGCTCATCGCTCAAGGGGAATAAATGTTCTCAAATAAAACATTTAACATCAGGAGTGACAAAAGCACTTAAGTATCTGAGACCTCTCGCTGATACCTGAAGAGGAGATTGTATCGGCGTATTTTGGGGGACATTGAAAGGCTTAGATTAGTTTTATAACCAGACAATAAAATAGTCCTTCATCAACCTTGTTGGATGTTTTTTCCGGATGAATGGTTCTCGTCATGAACCACCACCTCTGTCAATGCTTCTGCGGCGCTGTGAGGGTCTTCATCCCTCTGTTGGTCCGGTCGACATCGTCTTCTTCTTTCCTCTGAACGTCTTCTTACAAATCTCTGTGAGAACATGGAAACCACTTTGAGACACTAAATTCATACAACTTAGGAAAGTCTGTGTATATTGACATCATTAACGTTTAAAACACACAAAAAAGAAGAAAAAGGAATAAGAAGTAAAAAGTTAAACTGGTGTTTGAATGTCAGGGTGTTCCTCAAAGAGGCAGTAAAAGCTCGTTCACAGAGCTTCACTGAGGAGCAACTGAGAGAGAGGAGAGCTGCTGAGTCACTTCTCCTGAAGTGAAAGTGAAAGTTAGTCTGAGCGACAGCAGAGCTGCAGTCCAGACAAGTCTCTCTGCTTCTCTCTCAAGAAACATTCAACTGAATCCAGCAGCTTCTTCTCAACAACAGAGTCTCCGACAAACTCTGGTGAGTTCACTGTTCTACAGAGAAACTCAACATTTGGTGTAAAGTGAGTTCAAACCAGGATCCATAACAAAGAACAAAGTAGCAGCAGATAAGCTAGGCCTGCTAGAAGCTAACTAGCCTAGCTGCTACTCCCTTTGGATTGTCCGAACACAGAGAACAGCATGTGATGTAATGTGTGGATGTATTTATTGATTATAGAGGAACAACATTGATGTGTTATAACTTACATAACTGTTGTGTACTCTGGTAAATATCCTTGGACTGTAAAGCCTTTCCTCTCAACGTCTCTGTCTCTGTAGTTCCTGCTGTCTGTGTTTGTGAGGAAGTTCAGCTGATAATATTTACTGTGTTTCAACTCAAACACTTCAGCTCGACTCAGACAGGAAGTTCAACTCACATTCAACCTGAGGTCCAAATATGTCAGTAAATAGTAATGTGTTCAATATAAAAGTGGAATTAAAATGAATAGGCTCCTTACAAATGATATAAATTCACTCTGATAATATATAAGCAGCAGGGTAGCAGTATTATTATTTAATATGTGATGTGACAGTGATGGAGGATCACTCTGTGTTTTTAAATTATATTCAGTGAGCACCTCTCTAAAGTACTCAAACCCTCTTCTGTAATGTTCCTCTACAGTAGGCGTCTCCAGGACACATTCCACCATGATGACACACACACACAGACACACAATGTGAAAACAATACCTGACACACACTGTTGCTGCTGCTGAAGATGTGATAACAGTTTGTTTTCTCACTTGTTGTCCTCAGAGTGTAGATATGTCTGCTGCCAGCTGTCTGCTGACTGAAGATCAGTTTCTGTGCTCCATCTGTCTGGATGTGTTCACTGATCCAGTCAGCACACCATGTGGACACAACTTCTGTAAAGCCTGCATCACTCAACACTGGAACGTTAATGTCCAGACTCAGTGTCCAAACTGTAAAGAGGTGTTCAGCTCTCGACCTGAGCTGCGGGTCAACACCTTCATCTCTGAGATGGTTGCTCAGTTCAGACAGTCAGCTCAACAGAAAGCCAGCAGCTCAGAGCAACAAGAGTCCAAACCAGGAGAAGTTCCCTGTGACGTCTGCACTGGAAGCAAACTGAAGGCCCTGAAGTCCTGCCTGGTGTGTCTGGTCTCCTACTGTGAGACTCACCTGGAGCCTCATCTGACAACGTCAGGTCTGAAAAGACATCAGCTTATTGACCCTGTGGAGAACCTGGAAGACAGGATGTGTACGAAGCACGATAAACATCTGGAGCTGTTCTGTAAGACCGACCAGATGTGTGTCTGCATGCTCTGCACTGTTTTAGACCACAAGACACATGATGTTGTTCCTCTGGAAGAAGAATATGAAGGAAAGAAGGCCGAGCTGGGGAAGACTGAGGCTGAAATCCAGCAGATGATCCAGAAGAGACGAGTGAAGATTCAGGAGATCAAACACTCAGTGGAGCTCAGTGAGGAAGATGCAGACAGAGAGATAGCAGATGGTGTTCAGGTCTTCACCGCTCTGAAGGAGTCTGTTGAGAGAAGCCAGGCCGAGCTCATCGACACCATCAAAGAGAAGCAGAGAAAGACAGAGAAACAGGCTGAAGGCTTCATCAAAGAGCTGGAACAGGAAATCTCTGAGCTGAAGAAGAGAAGCACTGAGGTGGAGCAGCTCTCACGCTCTGAAGACCACCTCCACCTCCTCCAGAGCTTCAGGACCCTGAACACTCCTCCACCCACCAAGGACTGGACAGAGTCAGAGTCAGTCCATCTTCACATGAGGGGACTGTGAGGAGAGCTGTGAACCAGCTGGAGGAGACGCTCAGTAAACAGATGAAGAAGCTGCTCACTGAGGTCGAGCTGAAGAGGGTCCAGCAGTCTGCAGTAGATGTGACACTTGATCCTGATACAGCACATCCCAACCTCATCCTGTCTGATGATGGAAAACAAGTTAAACTTGGTGACGTAGAGAAGAATCTCCCAAACAATCCAGAGAGATTTGATACTTGTGTTATTGTCTTTGCAAAGCAGAGTTTCTCTTCAGGAAGATTTTACTTTGAGGTTCAGGTTAAAGAGAAGACGAGATGGTATTTAGGAGTGGTCAGAGAGTCGATCAACAGGAAGGGAATCATCACACTGACTCCTCAGGATGGTTACTGGACAATAAGGTTGATTAATGAGAATCAGTACTTTGCTCTTGCTGACCCTTCAGTCCGTCTCTCTCTGAAGTCTCGGCCTCAGAAGGTGGGGGTGTTTGTGGACTATGAGGAGGGTCTGGTCTCCTTCTATGACGTTGATGCTGCAGCTCTTATCTACTCCTTTACTGGCTGCTGCTTCACTGAGAAACTCTTCCCATACTTTAGTCCATGTCTTAATGATGGTGGTAAAAACTCTGCTCCTCTGATCATCTCTCCTGTCAATCACACTGAGTAGAACAAACACTTGATCTTCTACAGAGAGACTCTTTCATTTACTGTCACAAATCTATATTATTGGTGATTTACGGTGTAAACTTTATTGATTTTGATGTTTTTTTCTATTTGTCTGTAAATGTATTTCTACTCCAACACACAGACATGAAGTCACTGATTGATATTATACAATGTCGTCTAATTCATTCTAATAACTGCATAACCTGCCTTCAAGACTGTTGAATCATCAAAAACAATGTACTCAGGAATAAGAAGCTTTTGCACATTCCTTAAACATCTGAGAGCCAAATGAAAATGTTTATTATTGTGTGTGTATATATATATATATATATATATATACATACATACATACATTATGAATACAGACACACATTATTGGATAAAGTCATGTAACACTTATTTTATCGTTTAAAAAAACTGTACTACATCTTTGGTGTAAATATTTTCTGTTTCTAACAACCAGCATAAATAAAAGAAATAAAGTAAAGACTGTAAAACTCTGTCATTCGTAACTTTAGTTCTGCATGAAGATGAGATGATGAGATGACAGAGATTACACTGTGAACCTACCAGAGGAGAGAGGACGAGGAGATTTACATTCAACACATTCACTTAAAAGAAGATCGGGAACAATCTCCATTCAGACATTCTTTGTATTTTTTACTCAGGAATGAATGTGTTGCACATTTTAACCTGGGCTTCTTTTATTTACGAACATTGTGTCAACATGAGGCTTCTACACAACATGGAACAACAGCTTCAGGTCTTCTCAGGTTCTTCTCTGATGTTTGGTTTCATAGTGTCGTCGTACATTATACTCTTTCATCACTGCAACACTTTCATTGCAAATCAAACACACTTCCTCTTGACTTCTATGAAGAAATATTCATTTTCCCACAACGTCTGATATTTTCTACACTCACTTGCTATCTTGCGTTTCTTTGTTTCTGACATGTTTGGTCATCTGTGGCAGAACCTCTCTTTGATTGCTCTTATTTTGTGGAGAAGCTGCCTTGTTCATGACAGTAACTCCACTTCTCTTTTTATTGTGAAATATTGGCTAATTTAATCTCTTTGGACCTCAAACAATTATTTGATGAAACTATGAGAGACGTTTAGAATAATGACTCTTCAGTGGAACATCTACTCTGTTGCATTAACAGCATTGATGCCACTTAAAGGACTTCAACACATGTTAGTCTATAGCGCCTCCCAGAGCCCAGAGATCTACAGTTCAGGAGACCGTACCAGGCAGGAAGGTGAAGAGTTGAATCACCCTCAATAGTTTAGTACTAAATGTGCTGACTGACACCAAGAACACGGAGTTTCCTCAGAAGATGAAGTCGCTGTGAGCTTCTCTTAAAAACATACTCTGTCCTTCCAGAGAAGCTCACGTGTTCAGAGCTATTTAAATGTTCAACATGTTGGCCGTCATGTGAAACTGTTTGAATGTTGTGACGATGCTTTTTCCAGCTGATCCAAGAGGCTTTTTAAACAGTTTATCTGAAGAAGAAGCAGCATTTTCAGGAATATTTCATCGTTCAGTTTATTCAACATGAACACATCTGGAGATACACGACTCATACTAAACAGGAAGGAAGAAAATAATGACGCACAAATGAAGTGGAGTAGAAGTATAAAGTTAAGTACTGTACATGAGTACATGCACGGAGTTACTTTCTATAATGGCACTTTATAATAATTTAAGGCACAATATTAGTGACAATATTTTTAAAAACAGTAAAAAGTACCCTGTTTTGATCTGGCCACGATTGCCTCTGTAGAGCCAGTTCATCAGGTACAGCCCGTTAAAGCTAATGCAGTATAATACAACAGTCCTGCAGTAAATCCCTCCTTCATGTAGGTTGTTATGCTCAGGTTCTGGTTCTGAGGGGATGTTCAGTAGTTTGTGGTGCTGTTGAATTGTATTGTGTTGAAGTGAAAGATGTTTGGAATGCAAACAGGTTAGCTTCAGCTCATAAATTGGAGTTTAAGTGTTGATCAATGCATTGGTCAACAACTAGAACACCTCCTGTGGGCAACCAAAAGTGCAATATAAGTGTACAGTATAACAATATATGTATACATGGAGGCATCAACATTTAATTGAGATGGTAAATCAACAGTGAAAACTCATCATAGCTTAATTTAACATCAGTATTCATAATTACACTTCATGTTTCCTTCTCCTGATCTTTACCTCCTATAACAAGGTCCATAGGGGCATCTCAATAAATGAACATGTTGTATTATATTATATTATATTATGTTAGTGTTCATCAAGCTTGAATGGTTCTCGTCATGAACCACCACCCCCGTCAATGCTTCTGCGGCGCTGTGAGGGTCTTCATCCCCCGCTGGTGGTCCGGTCACCATGTTTTCCATTTCAAAGTTGTTCGACATCGTCTTCTTCTTTCCTCTGAACGTCTTCTTACAAATCTCTGTGAGAACGTGGAAACCACTTTGAGACACTAAATTCATACAACTTAGGAAAGTCTGTGTCTATAGTTAAGAATGTAGTTAGTAGAGACAACGTGAGAGGATTTATATGAGAGCAAAGAAGAAGATGACACACAAATCTGTATTTATACTTTCTCAGACCGTCTCTTTTTTATTGTGAAATGTTGGATAACTAATGTGTTTATTTGGGAACATCAAGTCAGTAACCTGGATGGAGATCACCTGCCGTCACGTTGCGATGGATCTCCACCAAACCCTGTGATACGCCGAGTCTTCACTAAAAAGGTTTTGAATTCACTGGAACACGAGTCAGAAGTCAGATGTCTTGCAGACGAAGTGGCTCACGGTTAACGGCCACGACACTTTCATTAGTCGGCCGTAGGCTCCATCAAAGAGGTGTCGTTTCAGTCGGCGATAGACGACTTAACAGACATTTATTTCAATACACGTCCCCGAGATGGTCACTTAAAGTTTGTAAAGTCCGCCACTGACAGCAAAATGTTGGAGAGCAGTTTGTAACTTACCGATCACTTTATATTTCCACAGGATCAAAAGAACAGCAACACCAAAGACACCAAAGACACCAAAGACAACGGGAAGGACAGCCGTCCTCGTCACAGCACCTGAAGGAACAGACAGAGTTGATAAGAACACCATGAGGCTCAAAGGTTTATTTAATATGGTTCTTCATTCCGATGATTCATCTATAGGCTGCTCCTGGTGATTAAACAACAAAACATTTAGACACAACCTCCAGTCAGACTATCTTGTGTTCAAAGACGCCGTAGAATAAAGTGAATCAAAGTTTCATGAAGAACGATTCAGAAAGACATTTACCATGATCTGCAGGTCCAGTTGTGTGGGAATCGTCTGTCTTTGTGCGGTTCTGTTGGTCTTTGGATACTGTTAAAAAAAAGATACAAAAGAAACCTCAGCACGCTGAAAATACAGGATCAAATATATTCTAGTAATATCAGACAGCTGTTTGTTTTCATCTACTGGGGCTCTTGTTCTTGTTCTCAGAGAGACTGAAGGATGAAGTGTAAATATTCAAAGACATTTACCACCAGCGTCTGTCTCGGTCACGTCTTCCACTGCAGGTCCAGTTGTGCTGGAAACATCTGTCTTTGTCCCGTTTTCTACTGATTCAAACGACACAAACACAGTTATTCATTATTTGCAGGTTCATTATATGAATCTTGAATCCTAAGCTGACCTATAGAGTATTACACTGCTTACCAACGATGAGACGGACCTCACACCAGGCCTTCGGTTTTGTGACGAGGCATTTGTATAATCCGCTGTCTGACAGGTTGGCTGAGGAGATCTTGAGGGTCATGTTTCCTCTGCTCAGATCGTCACGATTGCTGGTGGTCCTGCCTCTGTATTGAGCCGCCACTGGACCAGGGTCGTCACATCCATGTCGATAGACGTGAGCAAAGTACTTGTTGTCAACTCTCCATTCCACCGTGCGTTGAGACAAGTTGACCGGGGGATCCAGACGACAGTGAAGAGTAACATTCTCCCCTTCAAACACCTTGATCGTCTGTGTGACACGAGACCCTCCTGTGAGACAAAACATGATCTTTAGACAGTTTGAAAGCCCCGAGAACAGACATCTTCTCAGCATTCACGTTGCACAGTCCAGGTGTTTACATTCCAACTTTGTGATCGACACAAAAGTGTGATAAGAAAAGAGGACGCAGACTAAATCAGAGAGACTTCAGTATGCCAACATTTCCACCTGATACCAAGTAAAGTAGTGTAATAAAATAAATCCGCGAATTTAATCAATATTATCCAACCACACTGCTTTGAGTCTCCTGAAATGTTTCATACATTTTAACTATGAAGTTAAAACGAGTGACGCTGGAAAAAGCTTCACAGGATTAAATAGATTATTACATACACTAGATTATTATATACACTAGATTATTACATACACTAAAACTAAACTAAATAAGCTCCAAAGGGTTCTCTCCAAATCAATCAAGTATTGTGCTGTAGTCTGTGTTGTTATACTGGATTTATTAGCTTTATTAGCTTTATTGTACACGACCATGATGTCACCACCAACACCACAGCTCGGAAAAAAGTGACAAAGATCAAACACCTCAACGCACTGAAATAAGACTAAAGGCTCAAGAAAGTCTCGACAATATCAAACAAAACAAGCTTTAAACAGCGACACGTATTCATGCTATTGTGATGTTTGGGTCAAACGCGTCAAAACAGTTTAAATAGAGCAAACACTACCGAGGTTAGGCTTACCATGCTAATGCGAATGCTAATGAGAATGCGACTCGACGATAGCGGAAGAAGTCTCCGAACAGTAACAACGTAGTTTTTATTTACTTTATTGTTTTTCTAGAGTCAAGATGTAAACTTACCGGCAGCAAAGTGAAGAATACCGAGTAAAGTGATCAGTGTCACGATCATTTTAAAGTCCACACTGTCGCGCTAAAAACAAACGTGTTGCCTTCCGCGTCTACTGACTCACTGTGCGCTTCGAAACCCCCGCGCTGCGGATCTAACCGGAAGTAGCTGTAGTGCATCCCTCAGCACCAATACAAGAGGTCACGATCTGAAGCTACAGGTACAACACCAGCCTGGTCCACGGAAACCTTTTTCCTCTAGTAGAACACCACCAGTATGGAACAGCCTGAGTCAAGCAACAGTTCGTGCCTCCTCAGTCAACGCATTTAAGACCAGCGAGGGAGAGAATGGCAACACCACCAAAGCAAACACCAACACATATTTTCTACTAATTCACCGTCCAGTGTCACGTTCTTCACCAACATATCGAACAAACTTTGAGACTCAACTATTTACGGATGAGGATCAAGCCATCACCTTGGTTTAGGGTCTCAATACTCTTAAAGGGTACCTAATGACCTTTACTAAGGATAAATTACTGAAGATAAATTACTGAATATAAACTGCACTTCCCTGCACTTCGTTTTTTTTGTGTGTGTGGAGATTGGGACGTATTGTTTCTGTTGAAACGTTTTTTAAAATGTTTTAATTAAACTGTGCGGTCATTTTATTGTCTACATTTATATCAGTGCAGGTTGACTAAAACAAAAATATCCCGGTTTAATACAATACAGTTTAACAGTAATACTAAATCTACAACATGCATGTTGACTGAAGGACTGTTGTATTAAAACTGCATTTAATTTCACGATGTGTATTTATTTTAGTTCTGTATATCGAGCATTTTGCACAGAAACGTTCTGTATTATTATTGAATGATGATCAAATAAGTGATTTATTTGGGCTTTGCAGTTCATTTAGAACATTTCCCCCCAACATTTGAGGTGTGAAACAATAAGTCAGCTTCAATACTAATATTGTTGGCATTTAAGCAGTTTATCCCTCTACAAACGTCAAATCTACAGTTCCACGAGCGCGTATTCATATTTCATCAAATAAACGCACGAGGTGCATCAACACATCTTTATAACTCACATTAATTTAAATAAATAAAAAAATCTTAACTGAGTAACAAAATCCTCGTAAATAAGTTTTACCTACAAAGTTCAGTCAAACCCTGTTCCACATTGCTTTATATAAACTAAGGATGAAAGTGTTTTACCTGAGGGAGACAAGTGAAGTCCTCATGCTCGAGAAGCTGCAAATCGTAACCAGTGTCTCCCTGGCAATCATTTCCCGCCGGTTTGGGGGTTTCCCGCCGGTTTGGGAGTTTCCGGCCGGTTTGGGGGTTTCCGGCGGATCTCATTGGCTGAGAGAAGCTGTGGGAGTTTCAAAACTGTACTTTTGGGCGAGTCTCTCTATGAGTAACACCCACAGTCTCTTATTCTCTCTCTTTAACTGAACCAGAGACATTTAAAATAGAAACAATCAGAGCTTTCACTGCGAAAAACGACACAAAATGAATTCACTTAAAGTAAACAAAACAAAACCGACGGAAATTATAAATATAATAAAAAATTAAATAAAATACATCTAATGGACTTATTTTTTTCTCCCTCTTAGCTTTATAGTTATAATTTTTTTTTTTTAATAAAGTACATTTAATATACCGAGTACTGTATTTAAGTAACATTTCGAGGGACTTGTACTTTATTTTTCCCATTTTCTGGTACTTTATACTTCTACTTCACTACATTTGAAGCAAATATTGTACTTCTCACTCCACTAGATTTTACATTAATAAAAGATATGAACTCATAATAACAAAATAGCATTACTAAAGATTAAACCAGTTATTAACATATAGTTCAAACAGTACACTGTTCAATCCTACATCTTTTAAATTACTTGTAAAACGTGAACTCATATTCATCACTTCACAACTGTTGCTGTGGAAAAAAGCCTATAATGAGGTGATAAGTGATCAAATATTTATACATTTTAATGTTTGTATTCTGAGACAGACTTCCAACATTTCCACGTTTCAGTCTGATGTCACACAAAAACACTGTAAATTCAAAATATTTATCTTAACAGTGAAACTAACGTACTACTTATGTTAGCACACCAATCTGAAAACATTATTATTATATACCGGACAAGTTATAAGTACACACGTCTAGTGAACGTTTAAATACTTTGACTTCAGTAAAGAACTAAAATGTTCCTCAACGGACACAGACTCATTAAAACAGACACACGCTGCATCAGGTCCCTTTTTCCCATATTTATTTGAAATTATTCCAAATGATAAAAACATGGTTGATTAACATGAAACGACCACAGGGTTTATTTTGCTCTTGGAGTGGACAAAGTGAGAGCAGGAGGAGACACCAGCGCGTCGGGTCACCTGTGTGACGAGCTGAGCAAAACATCCGGGACAGGAAGTGTAGTCCCACTGTTGTGTGATGTCATCACAGTACCCGACAAATGGACTCGTATAGAAACAGGAAAAATGTCGTCTCGTTGGCAAAACGTCACACATGCGTTGAGCTCGTGGGCCCTCGTCGGTCCGAACATCCAGAGAGAAGAGCTCCAGAGTCACACCGGAGCTCAGCGACTGAACATTGTTATAATCATTTCTCTTTCCTATATTACAAGCTTTTTACAACATCAAAAATAGATCAACAGCTATGATTACCATATTCCTTAATGTAAATATACAATATTTATTGCATTTTCAAATAAACTTGTTTCTTATTTACCTTGTCGTCATCATCTTTACCCCCTAAAAACAAACAAATGAGACGTACTGGTACCGATGACAGACTAGTGTAAGGCAGAGACCAGCAGGGGGCGCTGCAGCACCGAGCGTCTCTTTCTTCCTCTGTGTGAATTTGATGGAATTAGTGTTTTAAAGTAATGAACCTCCATCTGCTTAAACGGTTCTCTGGCACTTATGTGTTCCTCTTTTTTTTCTCTTTTTTTTTCTTTTTTTGGTTAGCTGCAACCAACTACACTCTGTACAAACTGCTCCTTGCATAGCAATTAAACAACATGCCGTCTTCCTCTGGCCGTTAAAGTCCTTCTATGGAAACAATAAGAAAGTGAAAGGGGGCCACCGGCAGCAAAAGTTAAACGATGGATTCACAACAGAGTTCAGCTTTTAGGTCGACTTCCCCGGACAGGAGGTTGATAAACGATCCCTTATGAACACCGTGAGACCTGCAGCGATCACAGGGTCTCGGTCCAGTAAACAGAGAATGATTTGGTGGAACCGCAGCGTGTTGGGAGGAAGATGATCAGAGTGAGTTTAAACGCATCAGGAACATTGGTGATCAGCGTCTTCTGTCATCGTAGGTGCATAAACAAGCGTCATGCACAGTGTCTCAGTTCAGCAGTTGAGCTTCCGTGCAACATGGCCTCAAGATGGAAATATAACCCCCCCCCCCAATAAAGGAAAGTAGGGGGGGTGGGGGCGCAGAAAACAAACAGGAAACAGTTCCTCTCCAAATGTAAAAATAAACGACGAGGCTTCTGTCAGAACTTGGCGAGCTTTGCAGTTTGCTTTCGGTTTGGAGAATATGAAAACATCTCAATTAAATATGTATGTATGTATATATACACACACACATACATACATACATACATATAAATATATATATATTTGACTCCACCCAGTTTTGGCACACTTGACACAGAGTTGATTCAAACACACCCTCACCTGGCACTCCTGGAATGGCTATTTAAGACAAAATACAACTAAAATAAAACAAAATAACCGTCATTACCCTCCTCACACACACACATTCATGGCATTTGTTGAAATTCATCGGCTGGAAATACAAATTCAAAAAAATAAAAAAGACATGTTTCCGCGATATTAATGCCGACACCAAAATACAAAAAAATCAAACGTTATTGAGAACGATGAAAGTCACCGTTATAATCACAACTGTGGATTAAGAATAAAGAGAAGGAATGCGCAGAGCTGGAGTTTGGTCCTGATATGTTTAGTGTGGAACAGAAGCCTCAGAGCGAGCGGAGAGTCGAGTCAAACCTGCTGAGTGTCGGTGTTTACGTTGTGCTTCCAGCTGGTGGTTTTCGTGTTGTAGTGTGTGTTGTAGTGTGATTAGAGTGCTTCGATACCTCTCTCTCTCTCTCTATGGAGTCGGCTGACTGAGAGTTAAAGTCCTGAGCTGAGGTCCGTTCACCTCCCCACCGGCGGCGCTGGAGGAGCTCCTCTCATCATGGCTAGAGAGAGAGAGAGGGAGGGAAGAGAGGGAGAGCGAGAGACAGGAGGGTCACTACAGGTCAGTTCTCCCACTTCAACACACACACACACACACACACACACACACACACACGCACACTGGTGGAAATGACGAACTGATAAACAGGCTCTACATTAT
The DNA here is from genome assembly GCF_949748355.1 of Melanostigma gelatinosum. Lineage (NCBI taxonomy): Eukaryota > Metazoa > Chordata > Actinopteri > Perciformes > Zoarcidae > Melanostigma > Melanostigma gelatinosum. The sequence goes on from NC_136644.1 coordinate 25,197,135, forward strand.
AATTCATACGGCTCCACTAAGACCTCCAGAGTTGTGCTTTAATGTGTTGAAGAGTCACTAAACTGCTGAGTGTTTGACTGCTAATGCTAATGCTAACCAGTAGAGGGCAGTCACTTTGTGTCTTTATACCCAATATGTATACTTTGCACTAAAATGTCAAGATCTGGACTTGCCACTAATAAACAGACATGGACTGTTTGCAGTTTAGTTACTCTTTAAATCTTGACGTTAAGCCCCGCCTCCTCTCGCTCCATGATGAATATAAAAGTTTGTAAATGATAAAGTTAAAGCTCAACGATCTATTTGATCTTTCATATTCATAAAGTATAATTAGGTTTGTTTATAAAACACACCGGTCAAACAAACCAAAGTGACAACAAGCCTCTCAGTGACGTAACACTGTACCCGTAAGCAGCCGACATAAAGTACTGAAGAGTCCAAATAACACGACTGTACTCGGGGTACTCTGCGTACTCGGGGTACTCTGGGTACTCGGGGTACTCGTACCCTTGTTGGTTTTGCTCGGGTAGACCTTGGTGAAATGCCGGTACTCCTCTGGAGGTGGAAGGTCCTCAATCGGGTGGAAGTTAAACTTGGATTCAAAATCATCTGAGGAAGAAGAAAACATGTAAAATGTGTAATATGAGGCACGCATGAACAATCTAATCCTTTTAAGGCTTTATTAGCTGGTGTCGTTTATGATATTCTGTTTAATAAAATTCATAGATGCTCCTCTAAAAACGAGATGTAACCAAACTCTAAAACTGCCATTAAATATCTGTAGTTGATTGTTTATGAACACAATATTTAGCATCTTCTAAATCAAGTATGAAGTCGCTAAGTTAGTTAGTTAGTTAATAACAGCAAACCTGTTAACCCTCAGAACTCCTCCACAATGACCTCAACATAATCCCAAAACCACGAGAACTTCTCTCACACTTGTAGGAACTTTGTCAACTATGTTTTGTTCCTCATCAGACGTTTCATGCCGATGCACAGGGTTCTTTACTGTGAGCAAGAACTTCACTTAGACTCCTTCGTCAAGTCTCGTCGACATCTCGTTAATGTGTCGAAGTCACAAAGTGCGACGACAGCAGCGTGTTCCAAAACACCGCTCAACCCGTCTCGCTTATAATTAGGTGACGTGGTTCATTTGTGTGCTGCTGCTGCTGCGCTCCAACACAACGAGTGAAAAGAAGACTCCCTAAAACACTTGTACAGCGATTGTTTTTAGTGAATATTAAATGTGCTGAATCAGAAACAAACACAAGTATCAATGTGTTCTCTGTGTGAACGACATGAAACGGTCATCTAGGAAGCGGCCCTTCTCTCCTGGTTTGTTCCAGGAAACTACAGAACGGTCACGTTTGCATGACTGGAGGATTATTTGACTATCGAAGCCGACGGTCGTTAATCAAAACAAACCGACGTGAACAGCTGCTGAGGATTAAACACACAGCTGAGCAGAACTCTGCACACACCAGTTCTACATCACAACAAGGCGGAGGACATCTAGCAAGAAAACACAGCGGTTTGTTGGAGCCACAGCCCATAATGCAACTCAAGACGCCGCGTTGCATTATGGGAGATGTAGGATCCTGTGTTTTTGAAGCTTGACTCATACTAGAGACTAGAAATCAGCTCTCGGCTGCTTTGATTTTTGACTTTATGTTGCACCCTACCACCATGAATGTGGGCTGATAGTTTCCCCTTTAGCTCATTTAATTTAACACTGTTAAGTGTTTAAATGTGGATATTAATATAATATTGGTTTTAAAAGACGACGGCCGTGGTTACATTAGTCTTTGTCACGTCTGTACATTTCCTAGAAATTTCGGTTCCTAATTTTGCTGCTAAAATGCTTTTTAAACAAAATGACTTTTATTGTGAAAGAATAAACAGGAAAACGTGTTCATCATAGAATTAGCGGAGCGTCGTTAGCGGCTATTCTTCAATAAAACAACTCTACTAATACCACAGAGGAAGAGGAAGCAGCTAAATTAGCAAAGTTAAAGCCAAATGTGAGAAAGCGCAAAAGAAACACAATAATCACACCTCGTGACAATAAACATATTTACACAATTGTTCAGTTCTCATTATTTGTGGTTCTGCCTGGCTCTCTTTTAATTACGTCATCTTGTATTCTACAGCAGTAGAACATCACCAGACTGAAGAATTAGCGCCAACCAACCAACGCCATATATTCACAGTAGTGGACGAAGAAGACAACGCCGACGCTCTTCTGATGCAGATTATCTGAGAATTCGGTTAAACTTTGCGCTCCTTGTGGATGGAAGCGTTGCTCATAAATGTACTTAAGAGCGGCTGGACGTTGGTGAAACCACGAATGGAGGAGGAGGAAGGTGACGATGCCCGACTCACCTATGATGAACTTGGAGGAGGAGATGGAGGAGTGGCCGTTCCGGATGGGCGGGGGCGGTGGAGGGGGTCCAGCTGGGGTTCGGGAGGAGGAGGAGGAGGATGAAGATGAGACGGAGGAGGAAGAGGAGGGAGGTGGAGGAGGTTTGCCCACCCGGCTGTGTGCCTCTGAGGCCGCAGAGCTGTGGACGCGGTACGGAGGAGGAGGAGGGGGGGGAGGGGCGTCACGACCGCCGTTATTACGAGATCCAGAGGGGGGCACCTGGGGAGCTGTGTGGACAACACACACACACAGAGAGGAGAGAGGAGAGAGGAGAGAGAGAGACACAGACAGACAAACAGACAGACAGACAGACAGACAGACAGACAGACAGACAGACAGACAGACAGACAGACAGACAGACAGACAGACAGACAGACAGACAGACACAGAGAGACACACAGAGAGACACACAGACACACACACACACACACAGAGAGAGAGACAGAGACACAGAGAGACACACACACACGACACGTATAATGTTACTCTACATTATATCAATTTAAACAGCTGTTTCAAAGTGATTTTAATTGATGTTTACGGCAGTTAAGATTTAATTTAGTTGTTTAGTGTATTTCCATTCTTTGCAATGAATCACATATTAGATGATTTTTTACATCAACATACTGCATTAAACATATGCAGAACCACGCGTAACGGTGCTTCAAATGCTGCGATATAGTGAAATCTAACAACGTCAAACTGTTTAGAGCGTCACACAACAAACGTCACCAACATGACCTGTTGGTTCTAGAAACGTTTCCTACGACCCAGTGAGCGCCGTCTGAGAGCGAGCCGCTAATAAACTGCTGCTTGTGAAGCACTGCGGCCTCCGTGCAGCTTCTAAATATCAGAACATAAAGAGAACGAGGAGCACCGAACGGCAACGAGACGTCGTGCAACTTAACGTAAGCAGAAGGAGAGAAGTCCGGGTGAAAGTGAAGCGGAATGCTGGAATATTCCACAGGGCTCCAGGAATGCAGAGAAACCACGACGTCACAACACAGAGCGCCGGCTAACAAGTGCCTTCCTGTTTTCTGTGCTCACTCTGAATTCAAATTATGAATGTATGTTTTCCAGTGAGCCATAAATAAAAAAACGCTCCGAGGAGACAAGATCACATCTGAGAGCTTATCTCAGTTATAAAAGGAGAACTCAAACGTTTTTGTCTGAAATATCTCAAAAGTATTTCCTTCAACATCAACACACGCAGCTACACACTTTAAACAACGCATCTAACATGTGTCATTATCTCCTCCATATATCGGGGAACATTGAAGGTCTATGCAGACACCCGGCTCCAGAAGAACGTTACGCAGAGACAAACGCCGCTGCTCTACTTCTCAGAACTCGACCGACAGTCGGTGAGATCCTGGTGGAGGAAATGTTCCCGCTCCACTGAGACGCTCGGAGATAACGAGTCAAAACCCGCGTCGTCCTCTGAACGAACATTCCTGTTCAGATACGCAGTGAAGCACAATCAACATCATTTCCAGTGTCAAGTCTGACGCAACCGCTGGTCAGGTCACTGGAAACATATCAATGTCTAACACTGCATCCGGTCAAAAGTACAAAGGGGACCCAGAAATATGAGGTACTGCTTTAGATATTGTGTTTTTAGAGAGACTTTCCCTTTAAGAGTGCCTTTTAAAGCCCCCAAAAAAACCTTATTGACGGACACAAATCGACAGTACGACGTGTTGACCTCTGACCTGTAACGGACGTGACCACTGTGCGGGTGTTTGTACCTGTTCGGCGCCCAGGTGGCTCTCTGGCGGGTGGCGGCGGTCTGGCGGCCTGCTGGGAGGATGAGGATGGAGACGGTGAGGGAGGAGGTGGAGGAGCGTGGCTGCGTCCGTGGCTGCCGCCTCCCGACGTGTGTTTTCTGTGCAGGGAGTTGTGCCTCTGCGGCAGCTGCGGAGCCCCGCCGCCATCCACGTGGGACGGCCCGTTGGAGACGCCGGCCGCCGTGTGCGGCCTGTACGGCGGAGGAGGCGGAGGAGCTGAAGAGCCGCCGGTCGGCGGCCTGCTGGAAGACGGAAGCGGCCTCGCGGAGCTGGGAGGGGTGTGGCCTCTGCTGGGCGTCGGTGGGAGGGGCTTCTCTCTGCTGTGAGAAGAGGACGAGGGGGGCGGAGCTTGTGCTTTCTGGTTGGGGGTCGGCGGAGCGTTGCTGCGGCCTCCTCTGTTGAAGGGTGGAGGAGGCGGCGGGGCGGAGGTGCTGTGCTTCATCCCTCCGCCTGTGGAGGAGCTGCTGCTGCTGCTGTTGGAGGGGCGGGAGATGTCGGGCAGCGAGGGGCGGTGGAGGCGCTGGTGCTCCGGTGGAGACGGCTTGTTGGGCGGAGAGGGCGAGGAGGAGCGGCCTGTGGGGGGGCGGGGGGCCGCGGCCCGGGACCCTGGGGGCCGCAGGGCGGACCTGCCCACCGAGCCGCCGGCTGAACCATCTGGGTGGAGGACAGAGAGAAGAGAACGTATCGCAGGACGCTCAGCAGGAGCAGGAAATACATTATATACAATTAATGTCATCATCAATTCATCTGAGGATTATTTTCATGATTAAATCAGTGAATTGTTGAACTTTAGAATATCAGAGAACGGTGAAATGAAGCGATCACAGTTTCCTAAAGACAAAGACGTCTTCACGCGTCTCGTTTTGTTCGACCAAAAGCTAAAAACCAAAAGAGTTTAATTTAACAATCGCATGAGACGAAGAAGAGCAACACATCTTCACAGGAGAATTTTGGGGTATTTTTGTTTGTGTAAAAAAAAAACAGAAGAAAGTAAAGTACAAAATAAAACGCCTGACAAAGTGATTGATCTGGTCTAACACACCAGATTTTCTACTTTTTTTACTTATTTAATATTCTTTACTGTTTTATAACTTATTTATAATCCTTTGATCTTGTGTTTTGTCTCTTATTTGCACTATACTGTGTGTACATACAAAAATACTATTTATATTCATGAACCCAGATTAATCATTCAAATATTGACCCCTAAGAATCTTTTTCACAGGATGAAGATTCAGACGTGAATAAAAGTAAAAGCGCGGTAGAAATGTAGGAAGAGTTTAACACGCACATCACGTGTTCCGTCTTCTTTGTTGTTGACAACGTATTATTATTAAATATCCTCCATCTTGTTAACATCCTTACGTAGTCCTATCTTGTGAATATTAACTTTGTGTTTGCTTCAAGAAAGCCCGGTGATGATATTCATCTACGTTATGTTTGTAAAGTTTGAACTATGAACAGATGATCAATGATTATTATGACCGATAGATTAGCTCGCTTCCTTCAGACTGGACTTAGACTTCACGTCTCCTCTCTGGTTCATTGATTCACACAAATGATAAGACACCTGTGCAGCCGGTACGGATTCATAGACAAACACCTCAAAATATAACATATCAGATCGTTAAAAATAAAGCAAAGAATGCATTTCTTTACCTGTAACTGGGCGTAATTTTGGCACACCTCCTTGGAAAAGGCCTCCCATTGCCATTGGCCCACCGCCTCCAAAACCACCACCTCCTCCACCACCGCCGCCGCCTCCTCCACCACCGCCGCCGCCGCCTCCTCCGCCTCCGCCGCCTCCGCCGCCTCCGCCGCCTCCGCCGCCTCCGCCGCCTCCTCCACCTCCTCCTCCACCTCCTCCACCTCCTCCTCCTGGTGAAAAAAGTAAGACTTGTGTCAACATCAACCTGAGACATTGATAGAAAGTAATGACTTTTGTGTGTGTGTGTGTGCGAAATGAACCTGCAGCGACTCACTCTCTATAATCGGCGTGCTCCGGTCGTTGACCACGCCCACTTTCTTCAGCCTGGCGCCTTTGCAGATGTCCGACAGCAGCGCTCCTCTGTCTTTAGTCTCGGATGAGCCCAGTTTGGGAGGCGTCGTGTTCGCCTGCGGAAGGAAGTTTAACAAATAAGTATTTGCACCTCCGGTTCCTCCGAACCGCAGCGGAACGTTTGGTTTGGATCGAACGTCGTCTTGTAAACAAACGACACATGACTCGGCAGCCTGGAGATTTGGACTGCAGATGTAGCGTGGAAAACCTTTTTCAGGCACGAAAAACATGCGAGAAGACACTTCAAAACTACGGCAGGTTAACATCAATTAGATTTTTGGTTTTTACTTAACTCCCATGATACTTTGCGGTAACCAGTCTGTCTTCTGGCCGGTGTGAGAGACAAATATGGTGTTGGAATAACCAGAAACGTAATGCTTATTCTCTGTGTAAAGACTGGGTGGTCTCAGGTATACAGATACAGAACAACGGTAGTAGTTCAGGCCGCTCACTGACCTGACTGAAGGTGGGGGGAGGCGGGGGTCCTGGGGGAGGAGGGGGTGGGGGAGGAGGGGGCATCCTGTCTCTCTGTTGGCACCTCTCTGCGTGGGGTGGTGGGGGGGGGGGGTGAGGACCGGTAACGTCACCCTCTCAGCTGGGACGACACGCGTGGACTCCTGCAAAACAACCACACACGTTAAAATCAGTCAAACGCTCAAAAAACGATGATTCAAACACCGAGCACACGGCAAATAAACACTCCAAGATCTGTCGCACGCATAAAGAAAACGACATGTTAATGTGCATATCGTTAATCGTCTTCTTGCTTTCTTGAAGTTTTCCTTTAGGTTATTTTCTAGGAGGTTTCAGGAATGAACTGGGCCGATAATAAAATGAACCGTCTACCTTCAACTGTGGTTGGAAACAAAACAGCCACAGTGTGAAACGTCTTTCCCAGAGGAGGGAACACTTCTCTGCTGCAGCTCGGTGACATAATGAGGATGGGAGGCTTGTATACGAGATATACGAGGTGGTGGTGACGCCTCATTGGCTCACGACTAGATACCATCTAACAACGGGACCCCACCAGATCCCGCTCCTCTGGTGAGCGCAGCATCTTAAATACACAAGCACCCTTCGGTTCCTAACATTTTATCTCCAGGCTAACATCGTATGGCATCGCAGTGACAACATCCGTCCACAGACAGAATGAAGCTCAGTTCATACTCGTGCTTGGCACTGCAGCGTTTATACTGTTCATTGCATTATTCTCCGAAACACCAGAACTAAATGAACCGTGAAGAAGCAGAAAGACAACTTCTGTAACTACTCAAAAACGCATAAAGCAACCTCCACAATGCTGAGGAGGGATTGTAATCATCCGTTAACTCATAACTCATAACTCATATTCATGGACTACTTTGATGTAACAAGTCAAGTATTCTATGAATAATAAAGAAACGTAGGTTGAATATCCTGGAAACGATTTGGATGCAAAAAATAAACTCAAATTTTAAAATGTAATGTTATTTAAGACGTCCGGTTTCTAAAGCATCTGAAAATGAATAATCCCGACATGTAAACACACTCCCCCCCCCCCATGTTTTGTGGGGTTGTTCATCTCAGTCTGTTGACGTGAACGGCTTCATTATTGCCTTCAGTAACAAGGACTAAGTGGACAGAAGCCGCTGTATTGTAGAGGCAGCGAGTGAAAGTGCTTCATTGTGTAGCGGACAGTGTTAACGTGCTTTCTGTGGAGTCTATTCCTCCGTCTGTGGCCGTGACGGCGTCCAGAGCTTTAAGAAATAGTGTTAAGAGAACTCGTCCTGAAACAGAGGACAAAATCCACAGCTAAAGACAACCTGTTGCTGACTTTATATGAACTCAAATTTAAAAAAAGACTTAAACGAATGCTTGTCCATGTGATAAACCTGAGACGCCTGAAACGACTCTAAATGTTTCAACACAGCGAGTGAGGTCACTGGATCTCCCCAAACCAGTTAGCTGTCTGGGCCCATTGTTGGCTCATGCAGGCACCACCCTCCACTGCTGCCGAGTGTTGAGGCAGGTTTTCACCGAAAGGAATCTCACCGAGCGAGCAAGCTCGCCAGTCAGCGACGTGGTTTAAACAGAACGGCACAGAAATGAGGATGGGGGTTTATCTCTCCTCCGGGGGAGGGGGGGGGGGGGGGGGGTAATTGTCTGGAGGTCTGCTGAGTGTATAAGACCTGAAGCCACTAAGAGACTAGTTTCAAAACCAGGCGGCAACCTCCTTTAAAGCTGCATTCCATCTACTGTCCACCAGGGGGCGACTCCTCTGGTTGTATAGAAGTCTATGAGAAAATGACTCTACTTCTCTCTTGATTTATTCCCTCAGTAAACATTGTAAACATGAGTTTATGTCTCAATCTCTAGTTTCAAGTCTTCTTCAACACAGCATGATGTTCATTTCGTAAAGTATGGTCCATTTAGAGTCAAATAGACCATAAAGCAGGGTATGCTTGACCTTTGACTCCTATAATCTGAATAAGTCTGAAGTGGTCCATAAGTAGGTCAAGATTGCTGATGTCTGGTCTCCATTAAGCTGTCCACCCAAACAGCCATTTAATGGAAAGAAGACGTCTGCTCACAAGGAAAGACACCGACCTTTCTTACTTATTGTAGAGTATTTTCCCTGTGTCGTATTAGTATTTGTACTTAATTATCTGAGAGCTTCTTAGAACATAAAGCTCAGTAAAACAGGATGCATCAGGCCTGGGCAGGTAGTTTAGCTGCCTCCCAGGTGAGTGAAGAAATACACCTGGCACTAGCATAAACAATATGTACCTCTCAGATGTAGTACAGTAAAAAGTACAATATGTACCTCTCAGATGTAGTACAGTAAAAAGTACAATATTTACCTCTGAGGTGTAGTGGAGTAACAAGTACAACATTTAAGTAAATTATCTTGAGTGCTTCTTAGAACATAAAGCTCAGTGAAACAGGATTCATCAGGCCTTGTACAGGTAGTTTAGCCGCGCCCAGGTGAGTGAAGAAATACACCTGGCACGAGCATAAATTTAGCATAAAGTGGAGTTAGCTTCAAACATCCTGATAATGTACTCACAGAAGAAGAAGTGGTGCTTTGATAATCGCGTTCTCCAAAAACAACATGAATGGAAAAGTTCCGTTGAGTGCGAATCCGTTGTCGAGTGAAGTTTGACAAAAATATTATTATGTAACTTAACGCCACCAAAAAAAACAACACCACTCACAGGTTAGCCGGCTAACGTTAGCATTAGCTCAGGCTAGCAGCGTAGCTAGCCGCAGTTAGCTGGGAGCTAGCCGCAGTTAGCTGATTAGCATTGATCTGTTTACTTTCTCCAGCTGTCAGTGTGTCAGCGCAGTCCGGCTGCCTGTGTGACTTCTATCGGTAAAGACTTCTTTTGAGACAACGAAGCGATAAAGGAAGTCACTTTTCAACTGTTTCACAGGTAGCTACGGACAACTTTACCCGCACTCCTGACCGGCTGCGACCAGCAGAGCCATTACTCCGCCGTTGACACCGTTTTATTATCGGTCGTGTTCTCGGAAACCCGGAAACGGGACGAAGAATACAAAATGGAGGCAAGAGCTGCGCTGCGTTCTCGGGCTGTCGGAAATTGCAGTTTCCAGAATCATACGCATACAAGGAACCTAGACAGACAGACAGACAGAAAGAAAGACAGATACTTTATTAATGCCATAAGGGGACATTTGTTCGATACAGCAGCATTATGATACAGGTAAGCAATCAAAGTAACAGAGTAAAATAAATAAAAAATGAAATAAAATAATGCACAATATATACAATGAAATATAATAATATTAAATGAACTAACTAAACAGTAATAATTTACCTCTGAGATGTAGTACAGTAAAAAATACAATATTTACCTCAGCTGTAGTACAATAAAACATCAAATTGAAATACTCAAGTACCTCGAATTTGTACTCAAGTACAGCACTTAAGTATAAGGATGTTTTTGAAAGCAGAAAAAGTCAGGTGATTCAGTAGTGACGCATGCGCAAAATACCGTGTCAAGTCACGCATGCGCGGTACGACGTAGTAAAGCATTTCCTGTCAAAGATGTCGCTGTCCAGAGGAGCGGTGTTGTGGAGGACATGCTCCAGGTTGTTACCGATACACTCTGTCCGAACACAGAGCTCAGAGGCCCGGGACCTGATGCCCCGGACCTCCCTGTCTAGGCCTCCGTGGCCGGAGCAGATGAGCCCGGTACCGGAGGAGGAGGAGCGGAACCGACACGCCGCGGTGGTGAGCACCGTGAACCAGCGGATCGACCGGCGGGACTTCGGCCGCCTGTTCGCCGTGGTGCACTTCGCCGGCCGCCAGTGGAAGGTCACCGACGAGGACCTGATCCTGATCGAGAACCAAATCGAGGCGGAGTGCGGAGAGCGGATCCGCATGGAGAAGGTGCTGCTGTGCGGCGCGGAGGACTTCACCCTGATGGGCAGGCCTCTGCTCGGGAAGGACCTGGTCCGGGTCGAGGCCACCGTGATCGAGAAGACCGAGTCCTGGCCCAAAGTCCACATGACGTTCTGGAAGAGACACCGGTTCCAGCGCAAGAGGATCATCATCCAGCCGCAGACGGTGCTGAGGATCAACAGCATCGAGCTGGCCCCCAGACTCGCATGAAGAAGAAGATGAAGAAGAAGAGTGGACTGCTTCACACAGACTGTTTGTTTTCAGTCAACAACTGTTCGAGTCGCTTTAATGCTGCAACAAAGTGACTCTTTGGGATAAAAAGTGTAAATAAAGCTTCAACTTTTGCAGATGATATTTAAGGATTCTGTGCTATTGTTTTTAAATTTAATAAAAGTCATATAAAGTCAGTGGTGCTTATGTCTTATATATCTTACTTTACTAAAGTAAAAGTAGCAGTACTACGGTGTAAAGAAATACTCTGCTACAAAGTCCTGCTTTGTAAATCTTAGTAAACGTACAAAGGTATTGGTATCAAAATATTATTAAAGTACTGCAAGTAAAAGTATTAGTTATGCAGAATGTCTCATTTACATGACTGGATGATGATCATTGATGCATCAATTTGTTTATTTAATGGTTCAGGTGGCGCTCCTTCTTAATCTATTATAATATATCATGTTGTAGTTTCCTGGATCTGTACAACTTGTCGGACGATAGTGGAGTAAAAAGTACATGACTTCCCTCTGAGATGTTGTGGAGTAGAAGTGTAAAATATATATAAAAATGGAAGTACTCAAGTAAAGTACCTCAAAGTTGTACTAAATGTACATATTATATATATATTATATATTTATATTATATATAAATATATATATATATATATACACATACATACATATACACACACATATATAAATGTTTATATATATATATTTATATAAAGAAGTCATGTGTCATACAGTACGTTTAGATCATTATATCATGAGTCATGATGATGTATAACCTCATTTAACACGATTTAGATTTCTCTCAGAATCACTCGGCTCCACATTTAAGTGTCTTTTTCCCCAAAATAATCAAACAAAAATGAAGGAGACAAAAGTTTTTTTTTGTTTTTTAACAGTCTGCGAAATACACTTCTGCTTTATTTAGAAACCTGATTGCATCGTCTCTGTGAACAGGACAACGGAGAGCGATCACTGGAAGGCACTGTTGAACATTTCTGCTCATCGGTAGCGAGTTTCACTCTGACTCCACACAGCAGGAGGTGACGTTCGTTTAAATCAGGAGCGCGTCCAACAGGCAACCAACCAGAAGAACAGTGAGCGATCAAATGAAATGCTGCTACGCATGTCAACAGGCTGGGAGCCATCTGTCCCAGTGAACCCACGTCATCACATTTAATGTCGAAAATAAGAATCATGACAACATTTTCAGCATCTCACCGACTTCCTCAGAGACACATTACTAACAGCTGTTTACCGTTACAACCTTCCTTTATGTCAAATAACATGAAACCTCTCTCTCTCTCAGGAGAAATAACCCGGTAGGAAACCTCATGTTTATCTTCAAAGATGGCCGACAATGACTGTATTGCTCAGTAGTGTGTGGTTCTTCTATTTAAGTTAAGACAAGCGGTTTCATGCATTCACAGGCCGAGAGGTGAGAGTCAGTCGCCGCTGTTTGAGTCTAACTCTTAATTTGAAGATTGATGCTGAAGTCAGGAGGATTGGTTTGGATGTGAAGTCCAAATAAAGACGAGAGATGTTCCTCCTGAACGTGATGAGATTCATTCAGTTCACGGTCTCCACCTCCAGTACTTTAGTCTCAGTGTTTCACTTAAGTCGACGTCGAGCTGAAGACGATCGGATCTCTGCAAAACTGAAACGCTCGATGACACAAGAAGAGACAACGTTTCATTCACTGAAGGTTTAAATAAAGACGGGCTACGTTGGAACGGCTCTGTTCCAATCCAGACTTTTAGTGATTTTGACTTCCTTTCTTCTGAAACAGAACTTAGATGTTCTAATTTCACTTTGGCTCTCTATGAAGTTACTTTCATGAGAGTCTACGAGTCCTGTTTGTATCCTTCAGACCTGTTTGTCATCTGAAACACCTCCTCACAACATCTACGAGACCCCTATAGGAGACCAGTACAGGAGGATCGACACGGTGGACCAAAAATAAAACAGCTTTTTCTACAAAACACAGGAAAAGATGCAAACCTCAAAACGAAGTCTGTTTGTCAAAATATGCCTGAACTTCCCTTTCTGATGCATCCAACTATTCTTTTTCTTAAATACACAATCTGACAACCACCACCACCAACACTTCTTCTTCTTCTTCTAAAAAACAAAAAAAAACAACGAGTGGAGGTGAGAAAATAGGCAGAATTTTAACTCTAATTAAGAAGTATTTTTAAATACTTCACAAAGCGACTTCTGTCGCGATCAACCGAATGAAACACCTTCGAGGAGAGTCTGTCGCTATCACGAGTCATCGTATCGAGACACGGAAAACACGGAGTTCTTGGGGAGCAACCGGAGAGGCGGTGCGATCAGGAGGAAGATATGACGGCAGGCTTTTTATCCCTCATTTGGGAGCGTCACCGGGACTTAACCAGGACTGTGGGTTGTCAGTAGAGGTTCCTTCACGACCAGTATGGAGAGGAGTGTATAAAAGTAACCAATAACTCTTACATACTGCATGTGTGTTTTGTATTAAAGATTTAAATTCTTGCGCTTTTGGTTGAACTGCAGTTCTATTAAGAAAAACCACAAAAGGCCCAAATCAAGGCCATGAATTAACACGAGCCCGTGTTTCAGCTTAACCCGCTTTAAATCTGTCTGGTTGTACGAGACGACACCAAAAGCAGAATGTGAAGCACCCAACAGGCTCCTGTTCATTTGCTCATCACCAAACATACGGTCAGGCTTCACCGGTGAACTCAGCAAATAATCCGGCCACAAGTTTTAAGACCGATTTCATCCGTTACGCAGTTTGATCACAAGAAAAAGAAAATAATTTGTTAAAATTTGTTTTTTGTGCCACATTTTCTCATCTCTACAGAATGAAAGAAAATCATCTTCTCCAATCGTATCAATGCTGACTGAGCAAAGAATCTCATCCTCGTGTCACAGCAGCAACGCAGGGAACCATTTTTCAAAACAAAATCTCGAGTACAATCTTCAACAGTCCGATTAGAATTGTCCAAAAGATCGACTCCTCTTCCTGAAAGTCCTCCTCCGATGCCTGAGGGGATTTCTTTTTCTTGTGTCCGTCTTCTGACGTGTAGACCTCATCGAACAGCTCCTGGGACACCGTCGGATCGTAGAACACCCGCATTTCAAACTCGCTCTCCTTGTGAAACGGGTGGCCGTAGATGCCGATGCCCACGGGCCTGGCGAAGTCCCCCGGCACCACCACCACGTCGTGGCCGCAGGTGATCGACTGCAGCTTGTAGGTGTCGAAGCTCGGCCGCAGGGTTTTGTCCGACACGTAGAGGTCCGCGTCGCCCTTGAGACTATGCATGTGCAGGATGATTCGGCCGTCGTGGTTGAGGCGCAGGTAGCTGTAGTTTCCGGCCCCGATGTGGCCCTGGACCACATGGAGCAGCGTCCACTCTTCGGGGACGTCGTCGTCCTCGGAGGGGCCCAGGAAGCCTCTAGCTTGGGACAGCAGGAGGAGGACGACCAGAGCGCTGCAGCTCCGCATCATGATGAAGGCATCGGTCAGTCAGTCAGCGCCTGGACGACACCAGACAGCCTGACAGGACGAGAGGATTATTTTAATTATGAATCAGTTAATACACTTTTGATGACATCTTTTAGTACATGAAATATATAGAGAACGGTCAAATGAGATTGTTAGTTTACAACGACATGAAACAGAGGAAAGGAGGAAGTTTTCACATGTCATAAAGTGGACCCAGTGCTGCTTTACATCTTGTTTGGAGAGTTTTCAAACCCGCCAAACAGGATGAAAACCCGGTCAACACCGCACAAAGCGCTGACCTGTGGAGACACTACAGAGTAGCATTGTGTGCACAGTCAGACTAGATACTGAGGGGTCTTCTAATCTAATCTAATTAACTCTGCCACCACCTGCTCTGGTGCTAATAAAAATAACAGAAAAGACACATGTAGGCAGATGTGGAATGTAACCAAGTACCTTTACTCAAGTACTGGACTGAATTACAAATTCAAGGTACTTTACTGGACTATTTCCATTTCATTTAACTTTATACTTCTACTCCACTCCATCTCAGAGGTAAATAATTACAGCTTTAGTTACAGTTTTTCATCTCCTTCCTGTCCAGTGAAAACCTCGTATCTCCAGATGTGTTGATT